>NC_140460.1:36854008-36856508 GCF_963576455.1 Neolamprologus multifasciatus
ATAAAATCACAGGGTGCAGGTAAAATCACAGGGGGGCATTCGTCTAAAACCCTGGTAAAATTTGCAGCCACTTCAGAGGTTAGATAGCGCCTCCTCACAGTTCGCACCGAGGTCTCCCGCTGAATAAAACCGGTGATGTTAAAAAACACACAGTAGTGGTCAGAGACAGCCAAGTCAACAACAGAGGACACACTGGCGGACAGCCCATGGGTGATGACCAGGTCCAGGGTGTGTCCTTTGTTGTGAGTCGGCTGCGTGACGTGCTGGGTAAAATCCAAACAGTGAAGAATGTTTAAGAATTCTTTTGATGCAGGGTCAGAAGGATTATCTATGTGCAGGTTAAAATCACCGGTTAAAATTATCATATTATATTTTGAATGTATGTTTGTTAAAAATTCTGAGAATTCCTTGATAAAAGCAGCACTGTCTTTAGGTGGTCTATAAATTGTGACAGATAAAACTGGAGGGCTGCTGAAAACAATAGCATGGAATTCGAAAGTGGTAAAATGATCAAATAAAATGTGTTTGGTGGTGAGTGTGTTGTTGGCTAAAGATGCAGTCCCACCACCTCTCTTACCACTTCTAATAGAAAAAGAGAAATTAAAATTTGGTGGGGAGGCCTCAGTGAGAACAACTGGTGCATCCGAACCCAGCCATGTTTCAGTTAAAAAATAAACAGTCAAGTTTATTATCTAAAATTAAATCATTAATAATAAAAGACTTATTCAACAGAGAGCGGACATTTAAAAGTGCCATACTGATTGAGACCGGTGGATTTTTGACAACAGAGTTGAATGGATGTTGACATTTTTGAAGAGGCCGGAGGTTATTAATGTTTTTGGAGTTACTGGATTTATGATAATTCTGTTGCTCTCTGTTTGTGATTATAACTGGTATTGTGTTGACTATGGGAGAGAAAGGTCCGAGTCCAGAGTTTTGTGTATTACTGTTAAAAGTGGAACAAATATAGGAGCTGGGACCAGGGGAACATCAGTCAGTGACAGACAGATCAGCAGGTAGTGTCGGTTTGGGGTAGTGACAGGGCGGTGTGCGGGAGTGCTGTACGCCAAATGCCAAATTGGCGGACAGCAAACGGCGTCCCCAGGCGTTGAGGTGTAGCCCGTCTGCTCCAAAAAGATGCCTCCTCTCCCAGAAGGCATCGAAATTGTTAATAAAACCCATGCCATGGGAGACACAGGCGGAGGAAAGCCAGGTGTTAAGGCTGAGCAGCCGGCTGAAACGGCCTATCCCTCTGCCACAGGTGGGGGTGGGCCCGGAGATAAAAGCACTCACCTGCAACTGACCAAGGAGGCTGAAGAGTTGGAGGAAGTCCAGCTTCAGCAGCTCAGATTGCTGTTTGGGGATGTCATTGGTGCCGATATGGATGATGAGCCGGTTGGCCTGTGGGTGGGATGCCAGAATGTTGGGAATTCTGTCCACTATGTCGGCAACGGTGGCTCCCGGGAACGACAGCGTGAGCGCCCCCCTCATCCGCACGTTCCTGACGATGGAATCCCCGAGGACCAGCGTGGAGAGAGGAGGTGCCATCGGGGGCTGCTGGCCATCTGAGACGCCCTCGCCGCGGCACCGGGGGTGTTCAGATGGAGATGCGCCAGCCGGACTGCGTGAGTGACTCCCAGGTAGCCGCGCCATGGGTCCTCTTCTCCGAGGAGCCGGGGTGAAGCACAGCTCTCCGCGGCGAGTTTGCACCACAGCGTCGGGTTGCCCGCCGCGGCTCCGGGGGCGTAGTGGTGGAGATGGCGCAGACCTCAGCGACACAGCGGGATGGCAAGGGCTAGCGGCCAGAGGAGGAAAGTCCACAGGATCCAGGACATTGAATTTATTCTCCAGTACTACCGCGCCAGAGGGGTGAGGGTGCGAGAGACGGATCCTCCTGGCCCCTCTGCAGCCACCGCGCGTCTCAACCATGGTCCATGGCGCTGGTTGGAGTGGAGTGGAGCTGACCAGAGCCTTGGGTCTGGCCCCTAGCTGAAACCAGGAGTTCTCGTCCGTGGCAGAAACACCAGCGACGCAAGTTGAGAGCCTGTGTTGTCTGTTGGCGGGATCTTGGGACACAGCAGCTGGGTGGTTCACTGTGTCGGCTAGCTCAGCGCTAGTAGCGGTGGTTTGAGCTTTGCCAAGGAGGATCGTGTCAAGTTCGCGTTCAGCCCCCTGGATTTTGTATAGCGTGGATATCCTTTGTTCCAGCTCGATCACTTTTTGGCTCAGGTTGATGCAGCTTTCACAACTGGATGTTGAGGTAAGTGGTGCCATTCCGAAATCTCGTATCGGCAACAGCGTCAAAAACAAAAACAGAAACTGTCACTTTAGCTTACGTTAGCTAGTTGCGGCAGTTGCTCATTTTATTCAGTTTTTTTTAGGGAAAAAACACTCCAATCATGCAGAAATCTTAAAAAACTCACAAAATCTTATGTATCAAATATGACACACTTGGCATTACAGGGTTGAAAATAAAAGAATAAACGTTTCATTTGTTTTT